>NW_027494696.1:0-30955 GCF_021521415.1 Bidens hawaiensis | reverse complement strand
AACGCGTAAACAAACAACTTGGCCCAGCTGGGAAAACGGGAATCTGAGCCAAGTTCGGTTTTAAGTATTAGACACTGAACAACATCACAGCCTAAGCCTATTACCACTTTCTGGGCATACCAGCTATACCCAGATTAGTTATACAGCCCAGTTTAATACTGAGATTATAATAATATTAAAATATTAATATTATTATAACATGGACTATAGGGACTAAGTGATAGCAAGGGAAACGAACCCCGTGCTGATCTCGCACTGAGTGCCTACAAAACCGTGAGTTTCATGACCCCACTCTTTAAACTATTTTACGAACTTTTGGGTAGAAAGCATGTTTATACACGTTATCTATCTGAAAACGGTTCAGGATATAAAATATCTGAACATTTATATATGAAAAGTCCCGACAAACATAATGATTGACTACGTGCTGATGAAAGATGATTATTATCGTTGATTGATATATTGAGTGGAGATAATACGAATTGCAAAACATAATGAAATTACACGTGACAGCATGTTTATACAAACATGTTATGTAATGTTAAACATAACTAATTTGGGAGACAGCGTGGTCTGTAATGGCCATGGGGATAACGTGGTCTGTGATGATTATGGGGCTATTGTGGGCGGAAGGGGGGGTCACAATAGTACTAAACTAAAGTTGAGTATGGCCTATGAGCCAAGTTCTGCTGCAACTTACTAAACTAAAGTTGAGTATGGCATATGAGCCAAGTACTGCTGCAACTTATAAACTAAAGTTGAGTATGGCCTATGAGCCAAGTTCTGCTGCAACTTATAAACTAAAGTTGAGTATGGCCTATGAGCCAAGTTCTGCTGCAACTTACTAAACTAAAGTTGAGTATGGCCTATGAGCCAAGTTCTGCTGCAACTTATTAAACGAACTAACTTGATTATGACATGAATGTTAAGAAAATAATGTGATTATGCGTATTGTGGGCGGATGGGGAGCCACAGTATTTGGTGATACGTGATAAATACTATATGTGTATATGTGTCTATATACATGCTATGTGATTAGCCGTAGGAAATATTATGTGTAGAATATACTAATTATTTGCGTGTACACTATATAATGTTTGAGTTTACGTGGAATCATTGTGGGTGGAAGGGGGACCACAGTGGTTGATGTTAACACGGAACCGTTGTGGGCGGAAGGGGGGCCACAGTGGTTGAGTTTATGT
Source organism: Bidens hawaiensis (assembly GCF_021521415.1). NCBI lineage: Eukaryota > Viridiplantae > Streptophyta > Magnoliopsida > Asterales > Asteraceae > Bidens > Bidens hawaiensis. The sequence continues at coordinate 29,753 of NW_027494696.1, read as the reverse complement.
GGAACCGTTGTGGGAGGAAGGGGGTCCACAGTGGTTGGTTAAACACGGAAATTGGAAACAGGTAGTACGAACAAACAATCACGATTTTACTGAAATTTCGAATTTATATTATAAACTTACATGTGTGCATATGCACACACAAGGATATGGCTGTATATATTTATACAAACGTAAATACATATTTTTACATACGCGCGTACATACAAACTATGACTGTGTGGTACGCAGAACTGATTTCGTTAAACTTATGAAACTCACCAACTATTCGTAGTTGACCTATTTTAACATGCTTTTCAGGTAATCAGATATGAGAAGTAATTTCCTGTGCGTTACGTGTCTGATTGGTGATTGATGTCATGGGCATTTGAGTTAGAAGTAAAATAATTGAAGAACAGGTTTGATTGTATCACCTAGTTTGTAAAAGATGTTAGAACGATATAATATATTGTAAATTAGTTAGTAATGTTTCTTTATGAACAATGTATTTGATACCAGTTGTATCTGTTGCATTTCCGTTTTACGCTTCCGCAATTCGCTTAACGGGGTGTGACAATAAGCCAGGAAGATTCGAATCGACTCTAATCTTGCAACTGGAGCATATACCTCAGTATAATCAATACCCTCTTGCTGATGAAAACCTTGCACCACTAGACGTGCTTTGTTTCTGACAATCACCCCTCGATCATCCTTTTTACATTTAAATACCCACTTAGTCGGAATAGCTTTCTTGACTCTAGCAGGCTTGTTTATTAAATCCCAAACACCCAATCGTGCAAACTGCTGTAATTCCTCTTGCATAGCTTCTACCCAAGAAGGATCATCAAGTGCCTTACAAGCTGTCGTTGGCTCAACTTGAGATAGAAAGCAATTGAATTTAGCAATATTCACAATTCCCGAAGAGTATAAATTAGTGTAAGCACACAATACGTTATTGTCGCTTGACGAAGCAACATGATGACGTGTTCGAACGCCCACATCAAGTTCGCCAATGATATTGTCCTGTGGATGATATCCATGAATCCGAATAGTAGGATTTTCAGGAACAACAACATTATCAAATAAATTAGTGTAATGTTCACCTAACTCGGGAGATGAAGCATTATCACTATCAAGATCAATAACTTGAATCTCAGCTTGATCATCATCGGAAGAAGTAGAAGCACTATCAATAACAACTGGAGGAACAACTTGAGATTCTTCAGTTGTAGCATCTGGTTGAACTTCAACTACATTAGAACTTGAAGAGCTTGGAATGTTCAAATGTTCTTTAAAGTATGCTCTAACCAGATCTTCATCGATGTGTTCAGTCGAAGGAATAAAGGAATTAAATAAACTATCATAATCAAACATCCAGTCTGGACCTTTCCCTTGAGGAGGAGTTGTGTACTTTTGACAGTCCACATGGTACCATTCTTCAACACAGCCAGATGTAAAATTAAATACTCTTTTCTTTGGAGACGCATATCCCAAGAAATATCCTTCGATAGCCTTTTCATCAAATTTACCCGATTCCTTCTTCAACATTGTACACGGACACCCAAATGGTTCCAGGTACTTTAAATTAGGTTTTCTGTTATTTAATATTTCATACCTTGTCTTCTTGAGTCGCTTTATTATTAGAGCCCGATTAAGTGTATAGCAAGCTGTGTTCACTGCTTCATTCCAAAATTGAATAGGAAGCTTTGAATCAGCAAGCATTGTACGTGCAGCTTCAATCAGAGTTCTATTTTTCCTTTCAGCAACACCATTTTGTTGTGGTACATAAGGTGCACTATATTCTCGGAGAATTCCCTTTTGAATACAAAAGAAATCCAAAATAATGTTATTGAATTCAGAATTAAATAAACTATCGTAGTCAAACATCCAGTCTGGACCTTTCCCTTGAGGAGGAGTTGTGTACTTTTGACAGTCCACATGGTACCATTCTTCAACACAGCCAGATGTGAAATTAAAAACCCTTTTCTTTGGAGATGCATATCCCAAGAAATACCCTTCGATAGCTTTTTCTTCAAATTTACCCGAATCCTTCTTCAACATTGTACACGGACACCCAAATGGTTCCAGGTACTTTAAATTAGGTTTTCTATTATTTAAGATCTCGTAGCTTGTTTTCTTGAGTCGTTTCACTGTTAGAACCTGATTAAGCGTATAACAAGCTGTATTCACTGCCTCATTCTAAAATTGAACCGGAAGCTTTGAATCAGCGAGCATTGTACGTGCAGCTTCAATCAGAGTTCTATTTTTCCTTTCAGCAAAACCATTTTGTTGAGGTACATAAGGTGCACTATATTCTCGGTGAATTCCCTTTTGAATACAAAAGAAATCCAATATAGTGTTTTTGAATTCAGTACCATTATCACTTCGGATTCTCCTCACCTTTTGTTTATACAGTGATTCGATCTTAGTAATAAGGTTTTGTACCAAAACCGGTGTTTGATCTTTTGAACTCATAAATAACACCCATGAATATCTTGAATAATCATCTGTCACAACCAGACAATACCAGTCTCCAGAAATACTCGCACGATTCACTGGACCAAACAAATCCATATGAAGTCGTTCAAGAGGAGTATTAATGGAATTCAATAACTTAGAAGGATGTGTCTTCTTCTTCTGCTTGCCCTTTTTGCATGCAACACAGTGATCAGATAACTTAAAGTTCTTTAACGAAACACCCTCAACTAAATTATTTGCCATTAAATAATTCATCTTTCTAACATGAATGTGACCGATTCTTCGATTACATAGAATCGAGTCTTTCTCAGTTGCTTTCTAGACAAAACATGTTTCGATCGATGTTGATATCTTAGAACTCATGTTTAAGACATAAATATCATTTGATCGTGGTGATCGCATGACAACCATATCTTCGGGAATAATAAAACCCGGTTTCAAGATAGACACTCTTTGTCAGTAAATATTGTAGTGTACTTTTTATCACAAATCTGCGATACACTCAATAAGTTATGATCAACCTTGTCACAATAATTTACTTTTTCAAAATATGACCATTTGAAACATCATCCTCTTGTGTGACCATTTGAAACATCACCCTCTTGTGTGATCATGCCCCCAGAATTCCCAGCAAACGCTACATAACCCCCTTGAATATTTCTTACGTTGGTTAATAGGTCGAGATTTCCGGTAATATGACGAGAACATCCGCTATCCATGATCCAGTTTTCACCAGAAATGGTCTTGGATGAACCCTACATACAAACAAAAGTGATTAGTTCAAAAAGGCAGCCCAGGCCTCAGTCTTGGGCACCTTTTGGTTTTCTCTTTGATCATTAACTTTAACAGTTTTCAATTGTTGTTCAGCCACTTGTGAATAAGTTACCGGCTTCTTAGACTTTCGTCTTAAATAAGCTGCCTGAACAATGTTTGAATTCCTGTTTTGACATATAGGTTCAGTTGGAATGAATTTTGGTTTCACTTGACCGTGTGTCTCATTGATATGCAACACCTTCCGAGGATTCACATCAGAGAATAAAATATGAGTATCATCAGCATATGACACAGGTCGTTTCAGAATCTCCTTAACCATTGGAATTGGTTTAGATTTGTCCTTGATAAAAGGATGAAGATTTTGAAAGTTCTGTTGATTACAATTCTTCACAACATGACCTTGTTGACCGCATAAAAAACACGTTCGCATGTCCACGTGGTGATGTTTAGAAGAAATTGGAATAGATGGTTGATGATGACTCACATTTTTAGTCATGCTCTTAGCAAACTCATCAGATAATTCGAATTTCTTCTTTAGATAAAAATCTAAATTAGAACTGTTTGAAAAACTTTTTAGTGTATCTGTTCCAGTTGACTTAACAAAGTTAATCTTCTTAGCTTGTTTTAAAAATTGTTTTGCCTTAGTCAATGGATTAGATTGAACTGATGTTTTTGTTTGAGCATACACACGTTCAAGTTCTTGAATTTTTGAAGTTTCATTGACAAAAACACTCTCAATTAGCTCAGGCTTAATGATACTAATTGGAATATCTTTTTCAGTGAACATTGTGTCCATTCCCTTTAACTTAAAAACTCTAGCAGCAGATGACTTAAAACTAGAAGGATTAATGAAACGCATTAAATCCTCATTAGAAATTTTTGGTTTAACTGACTTCTTTGCCTTCATAGAGTTCACATTCTTTGAATTTTCCTTTTTCTCTTGAGGTTTGTGTGAACCATACACTGCTTCCTCAAATTCGTGAGGTTCGCACAGAATATGATTAGAACTGGGAATGTTCTTATTCTTGTGTATAATCTCTGGTTCAAACACATCCTCGATAATGACCTCGTCTTTATGTTCAACAAACACCTTTTTGCTTTGGACATGAGATTTTTGAGGAGCAACTTGGGGTTTAACAATTTCAGGTTTAACCACTTTAGGTTTTTCAGAAATCACAGATTCCTTTTGAATCAAATCCTTTTCTTTTCTTGCAAAAGGATTAATTTTATAATTATTATGAAAAGGTGGTGGAATTTCAACAAAACCAATACTTTCTTAGAATCTTTTTGTTTTCCAGAAACTTCAATAATTTCATTCAATAAAAATGAAGAATTTCGAAATTTACCCAACTTGTTCTTCAACTCAAGAACCTCATTCTCAAGCTCAGTTATCTTAGAATGATGTTTCAAAATTTCCTGAAACTTTTGGTCATTAATGGTCATTTTCACAGATAACTCGGCTTTGAGATCATGATTACTTGTCGACAATGTTTCAATCTTTTCTCGAGATTTCATTTGAGACTCAAGAGATTGTCGATAAGTGTCCTTAAGAGAAGCAATTTCTCTTATAAGATTATCATTTTGATTTTTTAAAGCATCTAACTTAGAGTTGTTAGATTCACAGTCAACACATGATGCTTTAACAAATGAAGTAGAAGAAATAGAATTACTAACCTCATTGATCTTAGCCATGCAAGCAAACATTGATTTAGAAGTCTTGTCGAAAGAATCGTCAGAATCAGATCCAGAATTATTATCTGAAGACATCACACTACCAGTAGCATCTTGACAATCTTCATGTAACCCAAACATAGCTAAATTTGCTTGAACATCATTGCAAAGTAGCCGTTGTGACCAATCAGTTCCGTCTGCTAACATTGCTTGTGTTGTAGAAGAAGATGGTTTCTTTTCAGCATCACTTCCTCGTGGTGAAGAAGCATTTTGACTTTGACCACGAGGTCCAGTGTATTCTTTTCTTGGTTCGTCACATTCCTTTGCGAAATGCCCGAATTCTTGACAATTATAACACTTCATCGTTAATTTGTCAAAACCCAACTTCTTGTTTAACGCTGGAAGATCTTTTCCAGTTCTCTGCATGAATCTTTTAACTTTACGAACAATCATGGCCATATTCCATTTCAAATCCATGATCTCTAGATCATCCGGATCTATCTGATCATAATCCTCATCAGTTAACTCACTTGTGGCAATTTTACTACTAACCAAGTTTTCATATGAAGACATAAATGCCGTCAGAAAAGCAAAGTTTTGCTCAGCTTCCTTCATATTCACACTAGGTGGTGCAGCAAATGGATTGGTACTAGTAGAACTTCCAGAACCACCTGAATTACCAGCAGAGTAGAAACAAACTTTTGGATCATTAAATATAGCAGATTCTTTTTCACTTGCGGCATGAGTTAGAAAAGCAGTGATTGGTGAGATTGTTGAACTGAGAGGCATTCTTCCACCGTAGAAAGCCGGATCTTGATTTTCTTTGGAAGATTTTTGACACTTAAGATCATATTCTCTAGCTTCGATCTTTTGTAGAAATTCAAGTGCTGTCAAATCTTCATTCAGAAAATAATCATTTTCTTTCAAAACCATGAGAAATGTTGAATAGGAACTAGGAATCACACTCTTGATAGTGTCAATTTTATCTCTTTCAGAAATTTCCATTTTCATTTTGTCCATTTCAGCAATTAAGTGACTAAATCTTGTAGTCATCTCTTCAACTGTTTCTCCTTTCAATAAATTAAAGTTTCGAAATTGAAACTTGAGCATCACTTTCTTACTCTCAGCTGTGTTACCCATGCTTCTCATCCGCAGATGTTGAAACAAAGATGCACATCTCTTGATACTTCCAACTTGATGAAAAATATTCTCTGGTAAAGCCATAGTCAAAGTAGAATATGCTTTTATCTTGATTTCTAAAGCTTTCTTTTCTTCTTGTGAGTATTGAGAAACAGCTTTAGGAGTATACCCAATAGTATCATCACCAATCATTGGTGCAACATAAACCTCATCAAGACAATATGAGCAGTCAGGATGAACAGATCCCAAATGTGCACGAAACCGAGGTTCCCATTTGGCAAAGTCACTGAACTTCATCAATCTTGGACATTTAGAATGTGATCCTATCTCGGTATCAAGTTGCAACATCTGTTGCATCAACATATTTTGAGACGCCAATGCATACAAACCAGCCATATTTGAAAATAAACAAGTGTACAGTTATAGCAAACTACACACTGTGTTTAACGAATCAATGAACAAGGTTGAGCGAACTGTGAATAGTGTAGCGAATTGAATCTTAACGAATCAAGTCTTAACGAATGAGGTGAGTGTGTAGCGAATCAAAAGTCAACCTAGCGAGTCAACTTAACGAATCACAAATAAAGTTAGCGAATCACCCAAAAGGCGAAACAGATAACGAATGTGATGAAAGTTTAACGAATCACAAGTCAACCTAACGAATTGACCAAACGAATTGACCAAGTCAACTTAAGGAATTGATCACACGAATTGACCAAGTCAACTTAACGAATTGATCACACGAATTGACCAAGTCAACTTAACGAATTACTAAGAAGTGCTTAGCGAATTAAAATAACGAATCAGCTACAGTTGATAGCGAATTATACTATAACGAATCAGGTTGTTACAACCGTTTGTAACAAACTTGATTCCTTTCTGCCACGTGGCAAAAATTTGTTAGAGCACAAATTCCAAGACAAACACGTGTCAAACGAATCAGTTATCTAGTTAACGAACTAGATGGCACGAATTGATTAACTCACACGAATCAGTTAGCGAACTGATTAGCGAATGGCAAGAACTGATAGCGAATCAAGTTAAAGACATAGCGAATCGTTTGAAACTTTAAAACGAATCGCATTCATCTTCAAATCTTCAAACATTCAAGAACAATTTTCCAGAAATATGAAGATCAAACCCAGAAACTTAACAATTCCAGATTCGTAATACTCACTCAATTCTTAACCAAACTTAACAAATAATATACCAAAATCTTCGTAATCACAACGCGAATTCAACCCAACACATCTCGTAACCGATTATCACAATACAAGAATCAATTTCAACCAAAACTAATCCCCTGTTTACGGACTCAAACCGAAAACACAATAAACATCACAAATCCAATCCACAATCCAATTCCACTCAATTTAACATCAATAATACCTTAACTAAACCAGATTCACTCTAATCCATCCAGATTCAATCCAAATCAACTCAAATAGATTCAAACTCAATCCAAACAGAAAATAAACACAAAAACTATATAAATAACAATCAAACCAAGCGAATTGAGCCCCGAAAGCTCTGATACCACTTGTTTGATCCCTTTTATAATCGTTCTAATCAATATATATATAATAACTTAGATCTAATCCAGATCTATATGTTAATATTAATTATCCGGATCTAGCTCTCTAATACGTTAGTTTGATTGCTATTAGTATGTAGTATATATTATCAGTATGTTTATTGTGAAGCTTGAGAGATAGAGAGAGAATACTTTAAATCTTTCTGAATAATATTAATTCTCTCAAAACTTCAACGCTTACAAGTGAACAGTGGTTCACTATTTATAGAAGACGATCTGGTTCGCTAACATCCCCTAGCGAACCAGCATCCCCTTTTGTTAACTTAACGAACCTCCCCCTGATTCGTTAACATCCCCAAACGAATCAGGAGGGAATATATTATAATGTCCTAGTTCGCTAACATCCCTAGCGAACTAGACTTAACCTTAACGAACTAGTCTTAATTCGCTAACATTCTTAGCGAACTAGACTCAAAAGTAACGAATTAGATAAATAAACATTTAAATATTACATTTAAATATAAAATAAACATTAATGATAATTACAAAGACTCGAGACGCAAAACCGTGCACTAACAACTAGTCTTAGTTTGCTAACATTCCTAGTGAACTAGACATAATCTTAACGAATTGGTTAATTATAAACATTAAATATTACATTAATTATCAAATAAACATTAACGATAAATACAAAGACTCTAGATGCAAAACCGTGCACTAACAACTCTTTTTTGTATTCTGCTGCGTATTCTATTATTAATATGATTAATAATTATGAAACCTATTTTATTCAACCGAGTTTAAAAGTTAAACCGTTGTGTCACACCCTCAAATTTCGACTAACGGAGTCTAACCACGAGGCGCGTGACACACATGGATTCAGCTCATTTATTATATCAAACATCCAATTCAAATATTCAAAACATTATTTAAGTCTCATTCAAACATGAGAAAACAAAAACCAAATCAAAGAGTTTAAAGTTTTGCGGAAGCGTAAGGTAAATGGTTTAAAAGAATAAACCACGTGCTCAAACATGCACAACCCATCAAATGAATACAATGTTAAGTAAAAGTTCATGCGACAGCTGTGACTCCTGACATAGGCAATGCAACCCACTCCTTAGCACATCTAGCAACTTGGGCAAGTATAAATACTCAAGGGTCAACACGAGATTGGTGAGTTCAAAAGTTGTGGTAAAAATGTAGTATATATAGTATATGTGGTACGTAGCATTAGTAGTATAAGTGTAAGTAGATTTAGCATTTTTCAAATATATCAGGGTAGCTAACCAATTTACAAGCTACTAGACGTTTGAACTGAAGCTGACTGTCTGTATGCCTTCTTACCAGGTATATCACAAAATGCTGGCGCAAGTATGTTAGGACAATTTACACCAGTCCGACCTCAATCGACTTTTAGCAGGTGGGGTTTGTCAAACCCAGTAGTACTACTTAAATTTCCCCACGATCTCATCCTAACGGTTCAAGGTATGTAAGGACTTTAAGTGATATGAGGGCATCTAGTATACACTTGTGATATATATAAAATTTGATAAATCCAAAATAACTTGCTGCGTTTTCCTCCAGAAAACCAGTATGTAAGTACGACCGTGTTTTCAATCCAGAAATCATGTATAAGCAAATGTTTGGTGTTTTCAATCCAGAAAACAAGTATGCGAAAATAGTTTAGTATTTTCAATCCAGAAAACAAGGAAATGTTTGGTGTTTTCTTTCTAGAAAACAAGTATACGAAAATAGTTTTGTGTTTTCTCTCCAGAAAACCAATTGGAAAAAGCATGAACTCACCTGGCGTCGCATGTAATAGACTTTTCTCAAAACCAAAAGGATGCACTTGACTCGCTAATCGTTACCTAGTACAAGTGTTTAAGTTATGAGAATGTATTCAACAACACATGACTCTAAAACCCAAGTATGGACTCACACACAAACACAAACTTGACAAAACAACTCGTTGGTGATAATAAGTAATGTCAACTGTACCAAAAAGTCTTAACATATATCCACACATCATATCACGACAGATAAACCAAATATTCATGGTACAACTCAATTTATGATTATTTAGTTCACGGGACAGATTATGGCATGTACAAACTGATTTTAATCACTAAGTAAAACTTAAGGATAAATTATACAAAATTTACCACAGTAGCATATTAGAATTTGGTCTCTCAAAAATTTTTTATTAAATTTACCCATGCATACAAAACTCACAATAATTCAATCATTGCAGATATGTACCAATAGTTCAGCATATTGCGCAACAAAACGTTGTTTCATGGTTCTCTCAACTCATTTATCTAAATTGTGCAAGGCCAACCGGATTGTATTTTAGACTCATAATTCGAAGTTCCAGAAGTGGAACCAACTCATTTGGCTTTGTTAATCTCAAGTAATGAAGTCGGGATTACAGACCAAAGTTTGAATCCTTGCATCAAGTTTGATACATGTTTTTGTAAAATAATAAAAACTATTCAAAACTTGTCCAAAAATTACAAAATTTACCTTTATGGAAACTAGACTCAGAATACTATATCCTAGAATCAAGAATCGATCGATAATTGTCGTATAACATCAAGTTACAAACCAATAAATAAATGAGAACGAATCTGTCAGCAAACTATTGTCATCAAAACTCAAACCCTAACATGTTTATGTCATCCCTAGCGTTCTAATTCATCAATTAACATTATAATCATCAAATTTACAGAGATTGAATATCTAGGGTTTCACAATAACTCATCAAAACATAAAATTGATACATAAAACTTACCAATTAACATTAGGAATCATGTAACTCAGTCAAAGACACCGCCAATTACAAGAATCAAGATTCCATTCAAGATGAATTAGGGTTTGGTTGAGAATTTGAAGCACGAGAGAGGGAGAGTAGATTTCGATGGTTTTAGGGGTGGGATTAGGGTTTTATTATTTTTTATATTATATTTAAACACATTTACTAGTATGGCCCCTTGTAAAATAAGTTTTGGCTTTAAACGAACTTTTTAACATCAAACCAAATTATAATGAATCATTACGAATAAAATACTAACCCAAGTTAATAAACCTAAGACTCATTTTTCTTTCATAAATATTAACTTGTAAAAGGTGAACACATACAAATTACGCGCAATCGATTGCAATTTCATGAAACAATAGCATTTTAAGCGAGATTAATGTACTAAATCGTGTAACACATAAAATCATATAGCACATAACAATTATATTTGAATTATGTAAACATATCTAACTCGACATAACTCACCAATGTGTACTAACAGAACCATGTGTGTGAGTCGTTTTTGACTCGTGTAAATGTTATGCATGACGTGTAAGATAACAGAGTTTGGGTTAATGGTGCTAACGTGAAAGTGCAGAGTGTCACACGTTGATTGATCACAACTGGAACCCGACAGTGGTATCAGAGCCTTGGTTACAACATACGAGTCGAATCTGGTCTTTTCACCGGATCTACATCATAAACTTCAAGCTAGTTGAAGTTTTGATCTAGATAATTTTCTAGGGCAATCTTGGTTTGGTCAAAGTTTTTGTTTATTTTATTTGACCAAAATATTGCCGATTTTATTTTTATTGAATATGTAAATTTGGCCCGACCATTGTGTGTTTGGTTGTTTGGTTTTTGATTTTGGCCATATGGGTGGTTCAAAGTTGTATTTATTTTTCGGTTTAATTTTATGGTTTTTGGCCACTTTGATGGTTCAAAATTGTAATAGATAGAGTTTGGTTTTTCATTATATGTATTTTTAATCTTGTAATGAAGAAGACCCGAAGGAAATCAAGGACGAGCTCATGGATTTCTTGAAATCGGTGGAAGTTAACAAAGATGACGGGATGCACCAAGAGTCCATCCTTGTGGTTGTTTTGTGTCGTGACCCCTTGACCCGATTGGTCTTGCTAATAGGCTCTAGTAAGACCAATCACCATTTTTTTTTGCCATTTAAGTTTTACATTTTCTTGTTCGCTATTGTGGTTGTTTGCCTTATCATAATAGGTTATAATACCACCAACCTAATACCAAATATATTAAAATAAATTCTAATTAACCAATTATGTTTTTGCAAATTAAACATTATTTAATTTCCGAAACATATAATTTAATAGATTTTCTATTAACTTAAAATTGGTTAGTCATATCGCGACAAACTTAGTTTTAATAGGTTATTTAAAATTAAATGTCCTGAGAGATGAAAGGGTTCATCAAGTTGTCCCGATTAATACAGTAAAACTGGACTTTTACTCTATTCGGTAAATTCTAAAATTAATCCCAATTTTAAAATCAATAGTCTATGCCATCCTACCATCCGCACTTGTTTTCTAGCCTATCCCTTCAAGGTGAAAGGGTTTGGTTGACACATTCGGCCTTTTCACACGTAACTGTACTAGGGCGACTATTACTTTACTCTTCTGTTACGTGCTACAGCTGTCTAAAGACTAAAGTGGGCATAGATGAGGCTAAACGTATCTACTTAGGAAACTGTTGTCTGAATAGGCCTCATAACCGAGAGTTGTGCCTTATTCACAATTGGCAATCGTTGTCAGTCTGCCTAACCACTTACTAATGTTGTGTGCTACATATGCCATTACTAACTGGAAGCCAGATTCTCAAATCCTTATTTTATTAATGTTAATTGGGTCATTAATAATAGGATTATAACATCGAAAATACTAATTAAATTACTTTTTCTTATTTAAACAGCTGTCAATTGATAATAACTCTTCATTCACCCTCAAGACTATTCTTGAGAAAGAAAAACTGAATGACACTAATTTTCTTGAATGGCACTGTAACTTTAGACTTGTTCTCAAAATGGCAAAGAAGCTCTATGTTCTCAATGGACCGGTTCCATTAGAGCCTAAAAACAATACAACTGTTGCTAGAAAGGTTCTTGAGAAGCATAATGACGACTTTGCTGAAGTCGCTTGCATTATGCTAGCCACCATGTCTTACGAGCTTGCTAAAGGCTTTGAAGATTTTGGTGCCTATGAGATGCTTGAGCAACTCAAGGGTATGCTCCATAAACAAGCCCGTCAAGAACGCTATAAAACAATGAAACAACTTATCAGCTACAATATGGAACATGGATTCCCTGTTAGTGCGCATTTCGTCCAGATGAAAGGGTACATTAACCAACTGAAGAAACTTGACTATCCCCTGTCAGATGAAATAGCAGCGGACTTCATATTGAACTCTCTCCCCAACTCTTACGACCAGTTCGTAATAATTTTTAATATGAATGCCTGGGTGAAGACAGTACTCGAGCTACATGGTATGCTCAAGACGGCTGAGATGAACATTCCTACTAAAACTAATCAAGTTCTGATAGTTCGATCTGCTGGTGTCAAGAAGCCTAAACCCAAGAACTAGGGTTATAACGATAAAGGCAAGAAGAAGGTTATTGTTGCTGCCAAGCATGCCACCAACACTAACAAAAGTGTTGCAAAGGTAACACCGCCGCCTCCTGAGGAGCGCCAGTGCTACAGGCGCAACAAGATGGGGCACTGGATGCATAACTGCCCCAAGAATCTATCTGAGCTAGCAAAGAAGTGGGCCAATAGTGAAGGCTCATCTAAAGGTATTCCCATATACGTTATTGAACTTTTCACTGTTTCTAGCAACACATAGGTATTTGATATAGGATTTGGTTACCACATAGTTAATGTCTCGCAGGAGCCTGGAAACAGGAAGAAACTGAAACATGGCGGCATGGAACTCATCGTTGGTGATGGGAAGAGAGTCCAAGTTCTTGCAATTGACACGTATCGTTTTGCTTGTCCGTCTGGCCTTGTAGTTACTTTGAATAACTGTTTGTTTGCACCTGGTTTGACCAGAAACAGTATTTTAGTTTCTTTAATTTTTGAACAAGTATTTAAGTACGATTTTAATGGTATTGCTATTTCTGCCTACTTGAATGATATCTTTTATTTTGAGACTAAACCTCGAAATGGTATTTGTGAGATTGATGTTCAAATTAACAATAATGTATTTAATATTTCTAAACGTATCAGACCTGGCATCAATGATACGTTTCTATGGCATTGTTGACTTGGTCACATAAGCAAGGCACGAGTTAAAAGACTCCAATCCGAAGGGATTCTTGAATCCACAGGACCAGACACTTTTGATGACTGTGAGTCTTGTTTAGCTGACAAACTCTCCAAGGACTCCTTCACTTATAAAAGTGAACAAGCAAGGGATCTGTTAGGACTTATAAATACTGATGTATGTGACCCTTTCAGAACCATGTCTAGAAACCATGAAAGATACTTCGTTTCTTTTATTGAATATTATAGTCGATATGCTTACGTGTATCTTATGAAACACAAGCATGAAACTTTTGAAAAGTTCAAAGAGTTTCAAAACGAAGTGGAAAATCAACTCGAAAAAACTATTAAAATGTTTCGATCAGATCGAGGTGGAGAGTATCTCAGCTCAGAGTTCATCAATCATCTAAAAGAGCGTGGAATTGTTTCACAACTCACTCCACCCGGCACACCCCAACATAATGGCGTGAGCGAGAGGAGAAATCAAACCTTGCTGAACATGGTCCAATCGATGATGTGTAGAGCTAACTTGCCTCACTCCTTTTGAAGCTTTGCCATTATGACCATCGCCAGCATTGTTAATCTGGCTCCAACTAAAAAGGTAAACAAAACCCCATATGAGATATGGCACGGGCGTAAACCCATTTTGTCTTTCTTTAGAGTATGGGGATGCGATGCATATGTCACCAATGATTTGATGACAAACTCGATCCCCGCGGCGTAAAAGTATTTTTCATCGGATACTATAGCCAAAGCGGATATTATTTCTTCCACCCTAATGCAAATTTGATTTCTATCAAAAGTAAGGGCCACTTCCCCGATAAATAATTTCTCGATCGAGGAACTAGGAATAATATTGTTGATCTTGAAGAAATTCGAGAACCACAAACAACCGCTGAGTAAGTTGGAGCGTCTGATCAACAAGATGTTGTTGCTGATACATCAGACATAAACACGAGCGTTCGCATAAGTAGTAGGACTCCCATACCAAATCCTAGATACCTATGGCATCTGGAAGGTCCCGAAGTCCTATTAGTAGCTGAGTCAAATGACGAACCTAATAACTACAAATCTGTTGTCTTAGATCCGGATTTTGAGAAATGGCAAGAAGCCATGAATGCCGAGATGCAATCTATGCATGATAATCTAGTTTGGAACTTGGTTGAGCTACCATTCGATGGTCGGGTAATAGGGAGCAAGTGGATTTTCAAAAGAAAAACCTATATGCATACTCAAACTCAAGGGGTTGACTATGATGAAACCTTCTCACCCACTGCTATGGCTAAGTCAATAAGGATATTACTTGCCATAGCCGCGTATTATGACTACTAGATATGGCAGATGGATGTCAAAACCACGTTTCTTAATGGACACCTTTCAGAAGATGTCTATATGGTTCAACATGATGGTTTTCTCAATCCTAAATATTCTAATAGGGTGTACAAACTGAATAAGTCCATTTATGGACTCAAACAAGCATCTCGCAGCTGTAATCTACATTTTGATGAGAAAATCAAAGAGTTTGGTTTTATCAAAAATGAAGATGAGCCTTGTGTTTACAGAAAGTCTGGTGGGAGCACTATATCATTCCTCATCCTGTATGTGGATGATATACTGATAATTGGAAACAACATTCCTATGCTTAAGGAAGTTAAGCACTGGTTGGGATCTTGTTTCGCAATGAAAGATCCTGGTGAAGCTGCTTATATTATAGGAATCAAGATCTACCGATATAGGTCTAAGTGGCTTCTAGGGCTAAGTCAAAGTACATACATAGACAAGGTCATGACAACTCCAAGGAAGGAGCTATTCCCATTGCTAAAGGAACCGTTTTAAGCAAATCGCAATCTCCGACAACGGACATTGAGACAAAGCACATGAATGAAATTCCATATGCTTCAGCGATTGGCTCTATCATGTATGCTATGTTATGTACTAGACCTGACGTCTCGTATGCCTTGAGCATGACTAGCCGTTTTCAGCAGAGTCCTTGCGTTGCCCATTGGAATGCAGTGAAGAACATCTTGAGGTACTTGAAAAGGACCAAAGACATTTTCTTGGTGTTTAGAGGAGTGGAAGAAGAGCTCACTGTAAGATGTTACACTGATGCTAGTTTCCAGAATGACCGAGATGATTCTCGCTCACAATTAGGATTTGTATTCACTCTCAATGGAGAAGCTGTTTACTAGAAAAGCTCCAAGCAGAGTGTGGTGGCAGATTCCACCACTGAGTCTAAATACATAGCCAAGCCGCTTGGATGAAGAAGTTCATCACTAATCTCTATGTGGTTTCGAGTATTCGCAAACCAATTGAGGTGTTCTGTGATAACACAGATGCTATTGCTCAGGACAAAGAGCCCAGATCTCATCACAGAGCCAAGCACACTTTAAGGAAGTTCCACCTTATTCGGAAAATAAGGAAACGAGGAGACATCGTAATAAGCAAAATAGACACAGATCAAAACCTAGCGGACCCGCTTACTAAGCCGATGACTCAGGACAAGCATGGCCATCACATGGATGCTATCGGTCCTAGATTAGCTAGTAATTTGTTTTGATTTATTATTTTGGATGTATGAACATTTAAACAGTTATACTTTTGAGTTCACTTTTGATTTAATGGTTAAATGAAAATGTTGAATATTATAATTGTGTTCATTTTAATACGTTTAATCCAAGAATATCGTATTCTAAATTATCCGTAGTCGGACAGACGCGTGGGAACGATTCTGAATTAAGACTATTCTGACTTTGGACTCAAGAAGTTCACTTCCAAACTCACAAACTGCATTATGAATGACGTTGATGTAACTCGCATCAAATCATCTTCATGGATCTTAGTCATAAGATGAATTTGATATTGGTATGCTCATTTAATATCCTTAGACCTGAGATACATATTGGAACTCGTTTACCAAAGGTATTCTTTGATCAGTGTCAACCGCTGTCGCGTAACTTCCAGGGCATTGGTTGGGAATATTTTGAAGTTCAGTGGGAGTTGTATGTAATCAAGATGAGATTCTGTAATCTTACATGATATGTAACAGTTAGACATCTTGGTGCCTTCATTGATTCAAACTGGTAAAGTGTGAGGCCTCACCAAAACTTACTGTGTGTTTGATTGAACCATTTTAACTCGAGAATGAAAACGATAATGATTGAACTCCATATGAGATTGATCTGATCCATGTCTCTTTGTTCAATTGGTGTCTTATACGGAAAGGATAGATGACAAAGATTACTATATTTTCATTATCTTGCAATATTGTATTCCAAGATCTCTTGGTTAATGAATTTAAAATGTCATAACCTGTTGGGGGCAACCATGTGTAGCTAGAGCACCGCTGGTTTTCAGCGTTGAGAAACATAACCAGAATCCGTCCAAGTGGGAGACTTTTGGATATATGGACCGGTCCGCTTAAGTCAATGTGGCTGACTGGGTTATAACCCGTAAGAGTTACACCGTGGGTAACAGACATAGACCGCTTACACTAGTTAACCGGTAACAACTAACAAACGAGATATGGATCCTTAATAGGATTGGGTTTGAGATGGGATTGGTGGCCTGACATGATTAACTAGTTATATAAACTGGTTAATATGTTATTAGGGTTTAATCAAGCAGTAACTAAAACCCTAGCCACCAGTCCTTTCCCTCTCTCCTTCTCGGCTCCCATCTGCTGCCGCCGCCCATAGCCAGCCGTGACCAGCCGCAACCTTCCACAGCCGAGCGAAGCCGCCGCCACCACCGGACTGTTCCACCACCACTGCCGGTCCATTCGTGCACAGCCACCGTTGGTCGTTTATCTCATTTGGTCACCTAGCGTCGTCCGTTAGCCCTCACTGTCTCAACCAGTTATTTAACCGAGATAAATTTAATAATGTCATGTATATTATTTATTTACTTTGGTTGTATTTCGTCTCGTACTCGTATTATTTGTAACTGGATCCTGTACGGTTCCGGTAAATGGTGATTTCTCGCTTTTGTATTCCGCTGCGTATTCTATTATTAATATGATTAATAATTATGAAACCTATTTTATTGAACTGGTTTTAAAAGTTAAACCGTTGACTGATCCAACTGGAAACCAACAGAGTTACAGTTCTAACGACTATTTATTTGCTCTATTGTTCTTTTGTATGGCTTCACAATCGTTATTTTAAAATTGTGCACAAACCCTCTATGAAGATCGACTAGTTTTAGCTTATCTCTGGTACGAATCTGACGAAACTTTCTATAAGAAAGTTGTTCCTAAACAAATTGACTTTGTTTATTGGAGTTTTTTCTTGATAATTTTTGGGAATTTGTTTTATACTTTTTAATAATTTATGTATTCTGTTAGAGCAAGCTGTTCAGTTATGTTTTCATCTTTCATTTCCTTTTTCAAGTACAAGTTATCATATCATCATACCATAAAATCCTTTGTTAACTATTCGTCAAACACAAACTAAAACTAGGCTTATTACTTTTTTTTCGGCTTACATGCTAGGACATTCACACACTTAACTAAGATGTTAATCTTTCAACCCACCAAATTCAAGGTGAGTTTACATACCCCTTTTTTTCATCTTTCTTATATTTCGGGGGGTATCATATATACCACATGTGCTATTTGAGTTTTATAACCACATCTATTCAAAACACAATTCAATTTATGTTTTTGTGTGATTATTACATGCTCTTTGACTATACTCTATGTGCTTAAGTGTTTATTTTATTGTTTGGTGGTTTGGCCTCATCCTCATCTATTCTCATCTAGTATGATCATACATTTACTCAATTATGTTGATTTTGTATCTACATGAATGGGTCCACACCTATTTATTTGTTTACGTGTTCATAAGATTTTCAATACCCATCATTTACATATGAATTGTGATTTTCTTCTATCTATATATATAAACCTAAACATATGTTTTCTTACCAACATTCGTGTTGGCAAACTCTATTTTTGTACATGCTACATGTTCAAGTATTTGGTGTTGTTAAGATCGAAGATAGTTAGTTTTGCCTTAGGATGTGTAGTCAAAAATACAAATGTATGTTGTATTTTTTTTAGTTATTTTAATTGTGTACTTGTTTTAATGTCAATGAATTAAATAATTATTGTCGCTTTAATTAGTATCTTTTAAGCTATTGTCCGATCAATACGTTACGCTCTCGCATGTTCCGCCGCTTTGGTCGGGGTGTGACATCACAATCCTCATTGTCAAATACTCTCTCATAGACTCTAAGCATGTTACGATAGGCTTGTCCCTTTCTCCCACCCGTTGTTTGTTGAAGGATCCAAGGGGGTTGTTCAATATCATATCACACTTTGCTCTATCTAAAAATGTGATCTTGACCAACTTTTAGTTGGGATTGCATTAAGCATTTCAAACAAATTGAAATAAGCTTTTTTAATCTCCTCCATAGCATTGTTGAAGCAAGGACAGAAGTGGCAGAGGCTACCCAATCAAAGATGCCTTTAAACAAATGTCCTCGCCATTGCTGCCTCATGTGTTTTCATGAATGTGTCCACAACAAAATCTATGCTTAGCCCTAAGGAAAACTTTTTAAAGAGCTGAAATGAGTCCCTACAAGTTTCAACACTTTGATATACTATAAGTTTGCATATAATTTGTAACAAAAGTTAAATAAAGACTAACCTTTAGCCGGTCCTTAATAAAGATGAAATTAGCATTAGTAGGTAAATCAAGATTATCTCCAAGGTTATTTAAGAACCAACTCCATGACATATAACTTTCAGCTTCCACAATTGCATAGGAAACTGGATATAGGCAATCGTTACACCTAGCACACCTCCCCGGCCACCTCTCAACAGAGCCATTCCCATGTGCCATCATAATTATGTTGTGGTTAAGCTTGAATGTTGTGCAAAAGTGGGCCCCCTTTCTTTCTAGAATATCCTTCAATCATCTTTGCAAAAAAAAAAAGAAAAGAAAAACACAAAATTTAAACAATAACAAATCATATGGAGAAGAACCTGTTCATTAACATGAGGGAATAATGGTAGTGGCTAAGGTTACAGGTTTAAGTTGCGAGGCATTGACACTTTATCAAATTTACTTGACAATACATTTTTGTGGTATGTATTTATGGATTTCATATGGTTTTTTTATTAAAACGCTAATCAACATTGTTGTATTGTTTTATTTATAGTTCTTTTTAAACTTTTAGAGACCCCCCCCCCCCCCCCCCCGCTTTTTTAATTTAAACTTTGGCACTACTTTTTATGTAATTTTAGTTTAAGTAATTTTATATTTTTATTTGTTGTATTTCACACAAATAAAAATAAATAAACATAAAAACAATGATTATGCAACATTGGCACATGACAATATAACTAGCAAACCTAGTTATCCCAAAACACAAAAAAACATATGATTGCCTCACTGGCTGTGTGGCAGTGACATGATACGATAACTAGCAAATCTAGTTATCCCACAACACATGGCATTGGGGATAAATAATTGGGATGCATGATAACTAGCAAATCAGTCATTTCTTTCCAATCAAAAAATAAATGCAAAAAGGGTAAAGCGATTATTGAGAAATTGCGGATGAAATGACGGTAATATTCCGCTAAACCAAGAACTGATTATTGGTTCTTCATAGGAGAAGACAGAGTTTTCATGTTCTTGACGGCTTTGATTTTTGCGGGATCAACATGAATACCCTTATTTTTCACGACATGACCTAATAGTTAAACCTCTTTTAGCCAAAACTCACATTTCAAGAATTTAGCATAAAGTTCCTTTCTCAAAAGATCGAGAATGGCGTGCAAATATTTCTCGTGGTCAGATTCGTTCTTGGAGTATATCAGGATTTCATCGACAAAAACATTTATGAATTTATCCAAGTAGGATTTTCAAACATGGTTCATGAGATCCATTAATACCGTGGGTGCATAGGTTATCCAAAAAGGCATAACTCGAAATACATAATGTCCATATTGAGTACGAATTGCGGTCTTCAAAATGTCATCTTCACTAACACTCAAATGATAATAACTCGAATGGAGATCAATTTTCCAAAATCAACTGCTCTTTGAAGTTGATATAAGAGATCATTGATATGAGGTAAATGATGGTGAGTTTATGAAACTCACAGTAATTTGTTGGTGCATATTTGTGCCAATAGTTCATTGATTTATATTTGTAATCTAATCTGTATTTGAGTGTTGTACTTTGTTATTTGTTCACTTGGGCAGAGTTGTCAGCACACGAAGTTAGATAGTGGCGAAGTTGGCAAATTTAATGACTTCGCTATTAACTTCGCCTGGTATGTAACGGAGGAAAACTTGACGAGAATATAAGTCACGCCCGTCTCTAGCGTTTAGGAGTTCGTGCACTCGCCTCAACCGTTACCGTGTGAGTCTCCTGATTGATTATTATAGTGTTAATGATCAATAAATGATATCCTTCTGTGTTATTCATTTATTACATCTCGTTGATATATTAAACATACTATTACACGAAAACTATGGGGAATCCGCACCCTTAGAGTTCGTGATAAACCTGTTATAGGTTCGTCTTAGGGACCTACAATTGGTATAAGAGCAATAAGCTCTAAAACCTACCCAACACTAATGTATGTTCTTTTTTTTTTCACACGAGTATGTTCTTTTTTACATGAAATTTCCCACGTCCAGACCTGCCCTTAAAACCTACCCAACACTAATATTCATCATGTTGTCCACTACCCAGAAGCCTACACTCACAACCTCATCAGAAAAACGAAAACCACAAACCTCAGCCATCACAATGAAAATGTCACTAGGGTTTTACTGACCCAACAAACTTATAATTTCGGCGAAGTTAGCAAAGGAGAGGTTACAAGTTAGACGGATTTGTAACTCTAGAAAAGCTGACTAGGCGAATTTGTCCAATTAAAGTGACTATTATCGACAAAGTTATACCTTGGCGAAGTTGCTAACTTCGTTTTGACCTATAGACTTAGGCGAAGTTATAAACTGTTAAACATTTTAAAAGTTATTAACTATGATTTCCAAGATGGAAGTTGAGTCGGTGTTGGGCTAGAATTTGTTTGGTTTTATTTTGTTTGGGCTTGTATGTAAACCGAGATCCAAGAGATCTCGGTGGGCTTTTGGTTTGTGTTGGGCTAGGGTGTAATGCCTATATATATACATTGTATTTAGGTGATTGAGGCAGGCCGTTCATAACTTTGGGTGAACGAGATATTGTGTAACTTGGTGCTTAAGCACCAGACGTAATAATACGTGTGTTTTGAAGTATTCTACTTGTGTTCCTAGTGTGTTTAACCGTTTTACATTGAATAATCTCTTGTTAATTTTCGCTTAACAACGAGATTGTTTGGTATCATTTTGAAATATCCGTTCAAAGGACTTACAATTGGTATCAGAGCCTATTGACCTATTCTAGGCTCGGTTGTGATATCATAGATTCAAGGATTGTGGTTTGTTGATCATCTTGGTGGACATGGTGATTGTATTTCCGGTGAATTATTCATCAGAGAAGGAAAGAGATAATCTTGGTAAAAGATTGAGTTATCTTTGGTCAAAATTCAAATCCCACTGATTTCAGGATTTAGTTTGTTACCAAACATAACTGGTCAAAGACATCTTGCGTGTGTTCTCTGCCTTGTTTGATTTTTCTTGGGCATTCTTGACTGTTTTTGGGGTCATTTAAGAGCTTTCGGCCAAAAACTCTGGGTTCTCGGGCAAAATTTCATCGTTATCGGCCAATTCTGTGTGATCTCGGCTAAATTCAAGGGTTCTCGGTGAAATCTGCTGGTTTTCGGTGGATTTCATCTATTCTCGGTCAACTTTATGGGTTCTTGGTCAGCTTTAAGTGTTCTCGGTCAACGTTAGTTCTCGGTCAACTACAGTTTTCGGCTGGGTTATATAACTGGTCGTGATCAGATTGGGCCTTAGGATAATTAAGAAAGTATTTGGACTTAGTTACTGGACCAATTTTCATTCTTATTTAAATGGACCAAATAACGAATGGGTCAACTAATGCTACACTGTATCAAGAACTGGACTCTATAATGGGAATTGCTACTCGTGTACCCCGTCTGCTATCTCATAAGGGGTTTAGTGAGTGGAAGTTCAGATTCGAAAAGTACGTGAAAATGAAAGATGCCAATATTTGGAGAAGTGTTGTTAGAGGCCCTCAAGTTATCACGTACCAACGTGAAAACTATGAAGAAGTTGCTGTGAAACCTGTTGAATTGTATGATGATGTGGATTTTGAGAAGGTTGAAGAGGATGACAAGGCGCTTTCTACTTTAACCATGGCACTCTCCCCCGACATTGCCTTGGGATTTAGAGAATTACAGTCTACTAAGGCACTATGGGAAGCCTTGATTGAAGTGTATGAGGGTAAGGAGGACATGAGGAGAAGCCGTCAAGATCTCTTGCGACAGAAGCTTAACATGTTCAATCACGTAATAGGAGAGTAGTGGAAACTCAGCTGCAGAGATTCATATATCTTGTGACTGAGATGAGATCGGCCAATATCAATCTGATTGCTGCTGAAACGAACAATAAACTGGTCAATTCCCTGCCTCAAAGATGGGATATGAATGTTGCCGGTGATCAAGAAGACAAAAGATCTCAACAGGCTAACTCTGTCAGAAGTTATGTCAATCATCAAGGCTTGTGACATGGATGACAAGCAGCGTGCCATAAACCATGCAAAATCTTATAATGCAGCTGTCTACAATGCTGCTTCTAACAATGCATTCATCACACAAGACAAATTTTCAATGTTTAAGGCTTCTCAAGGGCGAGTACACTCAGCAGTATCAGCCTCAGAATAATTTCTCAATGTTCAAGTCTGCTCAGGGTCAATTCCCTCAAGTTCCACCACAACCAACTCCTGTGTTCTTCCTAAACCTGCTCAACCATCTGCCTCTGCTGTTAAACCTCAGCTATCTACTGCCTCTTCCGGTCAGTCTTCCAGTCAGATTCCCTCTATTTCAAAGGAAACTCAGGAAAACATCGCCTTAATAGCAGGGTTCATGAATTGCTACAACGCTTTTCTTGCTGGAGATCTGGTTCAACCAGTAGTTGCAGCCGAGCTGGATCAAATTCATGCTGATGATGTAGAGGAAATGGACATCTCTTGGCAAATCACCATGGCAGTGTTTCGTGCAAAGAAATTTACTAAGAGAACAGGCAGAAACAATTGGAATGTGCTAGCAAATCAGAATGTGGGATTTAACAAGGATAATCTGAGGTGCTACAACTATCACGAGCCCGAGTCACTTTGCTCGTGAATTCACTAACCCAGTGAAGGAAGGAAAAAACTAAAAGAGCGCTGGTTCTAGTGGGAAATGCTAGAGGAGAAAATGGGGTTTGGTAGTTCAACAATTCTCATGGAACAATTTAAGGAGCTTCAATTTGCTTTCATGGATTTCACTACTTCCAGCTCATCCGAGGTAAGTTCTCAATTATGTTCTCAAGCTTGTTTAATAAAGTAGACCTATACAAATCCCATAATAGTAACCTGCTTAAAGAAATGAAGGAATAAAATATGAAAATTTTAAACTTAAGAAAAATGAGAAAGCTTTCAAAGATAAAACTGAAGCATATAAAAAGGATTTTTCTAAACTTCAATATGATTTTAGTACAAAATGTTGTCACCACCTTGATGCCAAACTAGAAAATTGCTGAGGTTGACTGCTGAACTAGACGCCTCTAAGCTAGAAATTATAAATTTAACTAATAAATTTGAAAGAGCTGAAATAGACTTTAAGAAATTCGATGGCTCCAGTGCTGTTGTTAACTCCATGATTGAAAACAATTATTGTGGAAAGAAAATGCTGGTGAAGGTATAGGGCACAATATCATACCTCCTCCATATAATGGCAACTATACTACACTTCCTGCTACCAAAGAGCAGGAAGAAAAATTTTAAACATGCATGACAAACCAGCTGGAAATGGAAAGACAATCTTGACTTGGTGAAATTCACTGAATCAACCTCAGGGGTGAATGATGCTAATGTGTTTACTTCACGTGCAGATGAAGTAATTGTTGAGGATTGGACTGATGAGGATGATTATTTGCTTGTTTTGAATAATAAAGACTTAAATTCTCATATTTATTTAAATTTACCTGCTTTGAATTTTGTGACTTCAAATGCTTGTGTGGGCTCTGTTTTTAAGAGCAAAGACAATTGTGTGTGTTGATTCCTTTAAAACTTTGAAATCTGGTAGTGTGTCTTTGAATAAATTTGATAAAATAAGAATCATCATAAATATATATCACCTAAGTTTGTTAAAGAAGGAAGTTTGAATGATTAAAATTGTGATAAACCAAGCAATAAGTCAGGTGGTAAACGCCAAGTGAGGCAACTAGCTCACACAACAGGTCCAGACAAGGAGTTGACCACAATGAATTCACATAAACGTCAACATGTTTTAATTGTGGAACTCCTGGTCATATACTAGAAATTTTCCACACGTCGATATGTCCCATATTGTGGATACTATTAGAGGAATATGCCTCGAAATACCTATAAAGAAAATCAAGGTATTATAATGCAAATCCATCTGACTGGTGACCAGAAAGAAACAAAGTTGGTAGGTTTAGTCCTTATCAGACCAAGCCTAACACGTTCAGAATGGTGGTAGTAACTACGTTTCGGTCTCTAGAACCAACTCGGTTTCTGGACCAAACAAGTTAGAAAGACAGTCATCTGGGTCTCCCACTCGCAAACCGGAGACTATGTCATCCATTCATACAAACAACAATTGAATTTAATCCATAAACAAAAGAATAATTGACGATTTTGTGTTCAGCTTTGACTTTTATTTGTAACTTCAAATCTTCAACAATAAACCAAGAATGTGTTGAAATCAGCAGCAAATATGAGCCTTAATCTCTGATACCACACGTAAGAAACATGAACCAGATCATGCAAATCATCATGTATGTGTAAACTAAATGATTAGGATCAATTAACATATATTTGCTATACTATACGAAATTGCGGATAATATCATAAGGGATTAACAACACAATCTTTCATAAGCTCCAATATATTGATATAACAAAGTGAGTACAACTGATCAGAACTATTAGAAATCAAAACATGTAAGCCTTTTATACTGCTACAGTGACACATATAAGTCTATTATCAACATATAAGACTTATACGCTCCGTATAAGTCTTATACCCTTGATTAGACTTATACGCTCATTACATCTTTACAAATATGACAATTTCAGTCCTTTTTAATACAACTATTACATATAAAGCCCATAAGACCTAGCATTAGACATTAATGCTCAACACCCTTCATTTTTGCTCGACCCTTGCAAAGTTTCACTTCTTTCCTATCTTGAGTTAATTACTGGTTCTTCACAAGGTGCTCGGGCAGTACGTGGCCTACCACGACCGTCCCGTACAACCTCCTTGTCCAACAACTTTCCTAGCTCCAACCATTCGATTATAAAGGAAACACAAACGTCATCACTCGAGGAACTATTTAGTACAAGGATAGTAAGGCTAACAAGTAATAACAGTGGCAGTTGCGATTAGCTGATCACGTTACTCTCTTTGTCATATACAATTCCCTTTGTGAGTCTATTTGTGCTAGTTCTACTTTTAAACATCTAAACAATCAAACAGTTCATAATAATCATAAACTCCTATCTCAAGCAATTAGGCTAACTTCCTTACACATTCATACTTTATACTTGAAATTAATCATGTACTTTTATCTTTACTTAGCTTGCTTAAGTGACATATGGCTTCTCTTGAAACTGGCATCTTCTTGATTTTCTTATTTATGTCACATTCTCTATTCGGTGTAAGCATATAAGATGCTATTTCTCACATACTTATGCTCTGATACCAAATTGTAAGGCCACCGATACTGGTGCCCAACTTTGGACATCGGATTTACTCAATAACTCAGTTCTAAATATCAGAGTTAACTAACACTTTTCGTGGAAAAGATAAATGTCAACCACTCATTACATAAGTCTTAAATTTAACAATATAAAACATCTCTTAAGTTCAAACATTATAAATTAAGTCTTCAGAAGACAACTTCTTTATTCTTTTGCCATGTGACCCTCCTCAAGCCAGCTGTCTCATCCTACTCACCTGCATGCATACTAAAAGTCAGCTACGCTGAGTGAGTTCTAGTTAATTAGGCAACATACATTACATTCACATACTTATACGTATCCGATGATACATATTACTTACTTAACCTGTTCATCTTTCTTTCGTACATGCATAAGTATATACCTATATTCTAACTTTCATTCTTTCTTTCTTAATACTTTCTTATTTTAATCTTGCTTTACATATATATACTTATAATTTTTAAAGATTCTTTCGCCATGTAACCTCACATATATTATTAGGGTATGCCACCCTTAAAGACCCTTTCGCCTATAATCTCACATATATTAATAGGGTCTGCCACCATCCTTCACATATATTATTAGGGTCTACTACCCTTCTTCACAGATATTATTAGGGTGTGCCACCCTCTTACGGTTAATTCATACATACCTTCCTATTCTTTTATATTATTATATACATTCATACATACTCTTAATCATTTCTACATCATTCATATATCATTATACTTGATTCATATACATTCATATATCATACATACATCATACATAAATATTCACATAGCATACACTTACCACTTAAGGTAAGTGTATTGACTAATCATATCGAGTATGCACACAACCCCGAAAACATAACAAGGTAATGTGGCTAGACACTCACCTGTAAACGATTCCTTTCGAATTTACGGTAATGCCCTTCTTGAGCTGTGCACGGCTAACTGTATACCAATTGACAAGCATCACTTATCTACTCCTATTTATATCATATTTCTAGGTCATTTCACGTTTAAACGTTACCTTTCATTATTAATTATTTTCATATTCGAAGCTTATATATCCTATAAGTCCTTATCTATCGTTATGTATGTATACGCCATATATATTTTGTTTACTTGGAAAATCACTTAGTCCCGTATAAGTTTTAGGCGGGTAAGTTATCCCCGTTAAGTCATTCTGGCGTATAAGTCATGCATACAATATACATACATATACAATATACATACATAACGTACATACATATACGTTACACATACATATACGACATGCATACATACATACACGACGATATATATACAAGAATACATACAAGTTACACATACATACATGTACATATACATGTACGTTACATATACATGTACGTTACATATACATATACGTTACGGTATACATATACGGCCGTATATACTTACACACTGAACATACTTATACTCCCTATATGTGCATACCAGCTTTCTATTTTGCGATTTTATGGTTTTTCTTGATTTCGGCGCCGTCATCCGCCGTTAATCATCAAGGTTGGCCGGAGTTTAATCGTTTATGACACAGATGCCTTCGGGTGTCCAGATCTGAGCTAAAGTGACCCTTAAGATCATTTTAGGTTGATTAAACACCCGAAATAAGCTAGATCTAGATTCAAACGGCTAATTCAGCATCCGGGGCTGCGGTGTCGGGTTCTTAAATTTTTGAGTTATCTGATATAAATGATTTCTTACCTTCGGTTGGTCTTCGATCGTTGATTGAATAGTGTAGAGAGTGTTTGGCTTAACTGGTGTTTTTGATGGTGTAGGCTAAGGTGTAGAATGAAGGAGATGGAAAGGATTTAGGGTTTAAGGGGTATTTATATTCCCCAAGCCCATGGACCATAGGCCCATCATCATCTTAAGTCAATAATTATTTCTAGACAACCATCCTTTATATTTATTATTATTATAATATTATTATTTTATTATTCTACTAACTCGAATTAATTCTTTCGACGTAAATAATATTTTAATATTATTGTTCTAAATTTCGGGAATGTACAGTATGCTATAGGTTGCGAGGTGTTCGGATTATGAAAAGTATGAGAGATACTAGAGACATAAACTCATGGTTTAAGCTCGTTCCCTTGGATAACATTCGATTCATGAATTTAAGTAGTAAAGAAGCACTTTAGCAAAGGATCATTAGTGGAAACAAACTCGAAAATCAGAATCACCACCATCTTCATCAGACAAAGCTAAGTTTTGAGACTGAATCATTTGTAACAAATTTAGGACCTGATCAAGTCTATAACAAAGAATCAGGCAATTGTTGTGAATTAAAATATTGTACAAGGGATAGTATAGGAGCTGAATGGTTTTTCTTGTAACTAGGCATTTAAATAGTTTACAGATTTAGTGTATATGTGTGGATCACTTGTGGGTTTCGTTGTAAGCATCTTTTTCTAAAGCTATAGTCTATTAAAGGAGCGTTTCTCATAGAAACAATATCGTGTTGTTGCTCGATTAACCGATTCTACACAAGAATCGTGGATTCTCCCTTCAACTTGTGAAATGAACAGATCTTACTAGGGTTATTTCTGGCTGACAAGTAACGAGGTATTCTAGCCACCAAAATTAATGAATCATGTAGATCTTTTCAATCTAAACATGTGGGCAGTTGAATCACTCATTTCTGAGTCCTATTGATATACCTCAAACTACTACTGGTATTTTATTCATATGAGGAGAGAGATATACTCGTTGATGGTAGGTTTTCTAGAAAAAAGCAATCATTTTAATAACAATTTTGAAAGGGACATTGATTAAACAAGCTTCAAACCTTGATGGATCATAAATATGGGATCTCGAAGGGTTTAACTAATGAAGTTGCCGTCAAACATTTGGATCTCGAGTTCTTCAATAATCGTGAATGTACAATAACTCAATTAATTATTTATGTAAATATTTAATGTAGAACGTATTCAAAATTTTTATCCCATTCAATCATAGATAAATTAAAAGATCTTGACTTTAATATTTTGTATTAAAAATAATAAAAATCTTGACTTATTCATACACTACAATTTTGGTATGTGATACGAGTGCATTTATTAATCAAGATATTTTTATCTAAATTTTCAACATAAGATTATCGCATTTATTATTAAACATATCTTTTTTATTAATAGCTATAAATAATCCTTAGATTCATACTTTCTGAATCATTCTCTATTCGAGTCTAAGCATGTAGGATGCTTAATTC